>NW_002476323.1:1684-7318 GCF_000189635.1 Tetrahymena thermophila SB210 | reverse complement strand
GATAACTCAAGAGCTCAGGAAATATTATCTTTGACAGATTAGGATTTAGGAATAGTTTTTTATTTAATTGCTAAATAATATTCTTTAAATATCTTTTTCTAACTATTATATTACTAGTGATTCAAATATTTAAAAAGTTAACTGAATATTAAAAAAAAGGAGGTATCAATGTTAATGAATCAAACAAAGTAATAAAATTTGAAACATTTTTGATAGTCAGAATAAGCAAAGAAAATGAAATAAATTTATTTATGATAGTTTTAAGTTTTTGTATCCAAATAAGTTAAGTGGACCAGTATTCATGGCTAAGTCGATGGGGATCTTATGTAGGAATATTTACTTTTGGAATATTTTTAAGTTATACAATTTATTTTTTTAAATACTACAATAACTAAAAATACTTTAGATATTATTGTGACATTTTCCAGCATTTTTATGAAAGGCTTTATGCAGGTAACGAAAGTAAAAGTTATTTAGCAAGGAACTATCATTTTATCTATCATCTAAAAAAAATATTACTTACGATTATAATATATACGATGGTAAATTATCCTTATTTCGTATGTGGTTCTGGTATTGTTTTTAACTTAATTACAGCTATATTGACAATTAAACTTAGGCCTTATTAATTCTTATTTCAATCAATAGTTAAAGCTATCGGAGATTTCATTTTATCAACTGTTTGGGTATTTATGATCTTTTTTTATAATTTCAAATTTAGTAACTCAAAAGATACTCTTTTAAGCTAATAAGAAGTAAAAAAATTTTTAGACATAGGTTTCTTTGCCATAATATCATTGCTGATCTTTAATTTTTTATTTTTAATAAACTTCTTATTTGAAAATGTATTTGTTGTTATTTACCAATACATTCAAAAAAAAATTAGAAATAAATAAAAAAAAACAAATGAATAGCCTAGAAAACAAATTAAATTATTTCCAAAATAATGATTGAGTAAACTTAATAATTTATGTATTAGTCCATTATAAAAATAAAACTCTCCAAATATTACATTATTAATAAATCATTAAAAAACTAATTTTTTCAAATTTGTGTTATTTATATTGTGTTTCAATTCAACAATTTTTGAATATATTTGTACTTTTAATTTAATAGATATATCTAATTTTAATAAAAATTATTCTTGAAATAATTATTTCAAATTTTTAATTTTTTTAAAGGATTAATTTAAATTTGATTAAAAGATTTTTAAATTAATTGGATTGGAATGCATTAATCCATGAAGTTTTCAACTAATTAACTATTGGTACTTTATGGATATGATTTAAATACTATTTTGTTTAAGTGAAATATATTTTATATTTAATATTCTTTAAAATTTAGATTTTACAAAATGGATATTTTGAAACTTTTAATTCAATTTTATTAATTTTTATATTTTAATTGAAATTTTTAAAAAAATAAATAAAAGATTTTGCAAAAAAAATGGTGTTTATTTATTTAATATATTAAAAATTATTTTTTTAAAATAAACTTCAAATCTGAATCATATTGCTTGCAAATCATCTTAAGAATTCATTTATGAGCTACTTAATAGTATCAAATTAATTAAAAATTTTTAAATTTAATCATATTTATTTTAATTTTGTTTGTAAAATAAATCTCGAAATGTTTATTTAAATAAACGAATTTAATTAAATTAATTATGAAAATTTTAAATGAGTTACTGAATATTAAAAAATTAAAATAAAATTATTATTTATATTATTAATCAAATAATAATTTATTTTAAAATAATTTAAATAAACACAAATAAATACTAATTAATTTTATTTATTTATAGATTGATTAAAATTAACCAAAATTAATTACTAATTTTGTGTAAAATTATTTTTTTTTCATTTTTAAAATAGAAAAATTAATTGCATATTTGTAAAAAGTTGAATAACTCTGAAATAATTTAAAAGTTCTAATATTATGAGTCTCTTATCTATGGATGGTTTTTATTTTAGGTGGGACCATTTATTTCTCCTCTTTTTTTATAATATACAATAATAATTTTATGAAAAAAAGTTTTTTTTTTTATTAAATTTATTACATTTTTAATTTAATTGAAAATCTACTTTATAAAAAATATTTCAAATTACCTTAAAGGATGATAGTTTTAATACAAGGAGAATTTTTAATAAATTTTGTTTTCAAAAACCTCTTTTTATTAGAACTTTCATGGTTATCTAGATGAAAATAACAAAAAATACTTTTGAATTTTATGCATAAGTTAAAATTCAAGAAAATGCTTACAATTAATTTTATAAAATATGTATAAGTTTCAAGTAAATTAAAGAAATTAAAAAAATTTAGAACTAGTTAATTATATTACTTGGATTGGGAAACCAGATATTAATTATTAATAAAAGAAATATTGAGTGAACATAATCTTTTTTGATACTTTTGATTTTGTTTTAATTATTTTGATAAAAATGAATATGAAATTTAAGAAATAAATTAATTAATTACCTCGGAAATTCGATTTTTAATTCTAAAGATTTAAGCAAAAATAAATCATAAATTTTAGCTTAAATTCTTAACAAAAAATTATAACCTATCATATGAAAAAATAAAAGATCAAAATGAGAGTATTAGAAAAGTTAGCAAATTTAACTTTAATCTTTTAACTATTCGCAACCTTTTTTTGCCAAGATTTGTGCAACAATTAAATTTTAATATCTAAACAAACATTTTTTAGCTGTGAATTAGGTTAATAACGCTAGATAATTGAAGGATAATACCTTCTAAAAGATACTGTAAGTTTAACATCATCTTTTACTTTGATAGGTTGGTATAACTTTTAGGGAAATATGGATTAAGATTATTTATTTTTTTAAGCGATAGATAAATATAATCAACACATTATATCTATTTCCTTAAATCCTATATAGCTAAAGATTAAAACAATTCTATTTGGTTTGTATAATCCTAGTGATGATTTAATTATTTCAGCAGGAAATTTATCTAGTATATACAATAATTGGTTTTTTTTAAGAATAACAATAGATCTTTAATATAGCTCAACTAACTACTATGCTCACTATTTGTTTTACAACAAAGATACAGAAATCTCAGGTATAAACATAAATTCTACTCCATTCAAAGAGTTTAGTGGAGTCTCAAGCATAAAATATTTTGATAACTAATATTTTCAAATTTTTATAGGCTAATAAGCAGTTTACCCCTATTCTGCAGCTTGTTCTATTGTTAAATAAGTAAAATAATGTTATTCATAATTAACGCTTAACTTAATTTATAAAATAGATTATCTTAATTATAGGTTAGGCTACTTAAAGCATAGGTTAAAAAATTTCATTATAAGAATAATAGATATTAGCGGAATAGGTTCTTTATTTTAATTTTGGTTTTGCATCATCTTTGCCTTCTTACTAATTTAATTAAGCAATCAACAATTTTGGGTTAAGCAAGTATAATAAATAATCAACTTTTTAGGATTTCACATTAAACTTGCAGTGCAGCGAAAATTGGGAATTAGGTTAATTCGAATATGATACTGTTAAAGGTTTGATGATTTCAATAGATTTCAAAGTAATTGGTGGATAAATAAATTCATTATCAACTATATTTTTGTTAGAAAAATAATATACTTCTAATAAGTAGATATTTTATGAAATTTTATCTGACAACTTCAATTCAACTGTACTTTAATTTAGAGAATCTTATTTAGGAGCTGTGAATAGTAATGTTGTTCATGTTACCTTAAATACATGGCACAGATTAACAATTATTCTAAATACCAACTTTAACAAGATATACAAATAAATTTATATAGATAATCAATTAATATTTAATACTTCTCCTTAAGTTTTACTACATGTTGGTTAAGTATTCTTTACAATTTAAAATAAGCAAAAAGTTATAACAGGGTCTTGTGATAGGGTAATTTTCATCAAGTAATTTTAAATTCTTATTACTTTTTAAAGAAACAAAAAACTCATTTGTGTTTTCTGTTAAATCTATACACAAATGGAGTATTAAAAATATATATATTATATTTATAAAAATAATATTATTTCAAAGTAAAAACTTTATTGTGAAAGATATTATTTTATATTTATTTTAACCTTTTGAAAAGATTTTAATAAAATTCAATTTTAAATTTTAACTTTTATTTAATAGTACAGTAAGGATATTTTAAGGAACTTTTTTTGCCCCTTGCACTAATTGCTTAGCTTAGACTGATATAGTAAATTAGCAAAATTGCCTTTTATGTTAGTCAAATGCTCTAACTGTTAACTCAATTTTTAGAAATTATTGTTCTAGCTTAAGCTCATGTCCTTTACAATATAACATAAAAATATAGAAAAATGTATGTGATTTTAGTGATAGCACTCCATGTGACTCCTCTCAACTATCATATAAGATGAAATTTAAATCGGATGGAAGTTGTATTTGCCCTTTAGGAACTTATTAGAATGAAAATAAATGCTCTGAATGTCCTGAATACTGTGTTTTATGTGATAAAGCTACAGTTTGTACCTAATATGTAATTAACCCTAATTTAAGAGATAGTATTACAGGTAAAATTAATTTTTGAATTAAATATTCTAACAACATTAAATAAAATAGGAAAATGTTAACTAAATGATGCTTTTGATGATGGAATATCATGTATTTCAAAATTTATGAAGATTCCTAATCGTATTAATACAAAAATAAATTTACCTAACAAAATTATAGATTGTTTAAATCTCAATTCTCTTATTTAGACTCAATATTTAATTAAAAATGATGCATTCAAAATTGGAACTTCTTCAAATTCTTTTTTTATTGGCCTCAGTTTTAAAATAATCTCTCCTACAAAAAATGTTGGTGAATCATATACAATTTTATTTATGTAAGACCAAAATAGGCATATATTTACATTAATAGGAGTGTTATTAGCTAACAACAGCATTAATTTACAACTTTTTTCAGGAAACGAGTTAATACTGTAAGCTATTATAGGATATAATTTAGAAATATGGATTGGACTGTATACAGATCTTTCTAATTTCAATTTAATAATAAAGCAATAAAGCGCTCAATTATCATTTTATTAAGTTAGATCATAAGGTTTAGGCAAACTTATAGATCCAGAATTATATGTAGGAGGTGTAATTTCTTTTTATAAATCAACAAACTATCCCTTATGTGGTAGTCTATTATAAAATATTTTCATTTTATATGGTAATAATTATTTTTAAAATTTAATAAATTAATTTTCTTTCAAAAACAAAAGGAGACTATACTATGAATTTATATCCTCAAGCTCTGCATTATATGAGCTTTCCTCAAATGATAGTTATGTTAGAATTTAACTTTAGTGACTATAATTCTCTCCTCTTTTAGACATAATTAACTATATAAAATATATTAGATTCTACAAAATAAATTATATTTAATACTTTAAATATTGGATTTAACTAACTTAAAGGAATTCTTATTGATAATAATTCATAATCAAGAATATTAATTAATTTAATGCCACAATTTGCTTTTAAGTTTATGATTTACCCAATCAAAAATGATCTTTTTTATAATGGGTACACCTTTTTTTAAATACTCGATTAGGTAGATGCTTAAGTAATAGCTCTGAAAATTTATTAAGGAAACTCTTTATCA
>NW_002476323.1:0-1584 GCF_000189635.1 Tetrahymena thermophila SB210 | reverse complement strand
TTTTAATATTAAATATTTATCATATAGGTTTAAAAGAGAATAAGTTATTATATTTTAATTAAAATTAAAAAAAAAATAGTTTGTGATCCATAATGTAGTTAGTGTGCCGAGAATAGCAGTACTTGTACTGTATGTAGTATAGATAGAGAGTTTCCACCTACTTGTAGATGTAAATAAGCTTACTTTGAAAATACCTAAACAGAGAGTATTAAAAATACATGCAGGCCTTTGAAATGTGATTTTAGATGTAAAACATGCTCTTTTACCTCATAGAATTGCGAAACTTGTAGAGGTAATAGAATTAATCCACCAAATTGTATTTGCTAAGATGGTTTTTATGAAGACCCAAATATTAATTAAGAAAATTGTCTATAATGTCCTTTAAGATAATATTTTGATAATTAAAAAAAATAATGTATGGATTGCTTTTCAAATTGTAATATATGCAATGGACCTTCAAATAAGAATTGTTTAAGTTGCTAATAAGGATTATAATTTAAAAATGATGGATAATGTATGTGCCCTTATGGAAGTTAGGCAGCTTAAGAATTTGACCCTGACTATCCTTGCTATTTCTTTATGAAGTTGGAATTTAGTATCTCTAATATAAGTTAGAAACTTAAAATTAACATAAAATTTTAATATCCAATTGATGACTTGCAATAAATCATACAAAAATATGGTATAAATGATTTATTTCAACTAGAGATAAGTTAAATACCAAGCGAATCTTATTTTGATATCAATCAATATTAAGTATAAAGCAACAGCTTACTTGCTATAGAGATTAATATTCTTTAAAGTTTCAAATCAACAGAAGCCTTTTTTTTATTAAAAAAAAACAGCGTTTTTCGTAATTTTAATTAAAAAAAAATAGTTGATTCAATTTATTTAGTAAATCCTTTTAAATTTAATATTGGACCATATTTATTGGTATTAGAAGATAGAGATAAACAAATAATAAATACACTAAACTAATTAACACCAGAGTCTACTTAATTAGTTTAGTTTTTGGGATCTTTTTAGTTCTTATTTTACCTTTTAAATTCTATTTAGCCTACATCCCTCTTTCTATTAATTAACATTAACATTCCATCAAACTTTTATGCTTTTTTATCTTTATTTGGAGCATTTGTCTTTAAAGAAATGCCTTAACAATAAAATAATTAGCTTTCTTAAAACATAACATTTTATGAAATAAACGTTGATGATTAGCTCAAGAGCTCAGGAAGTATTATCTTTGACAGATTAGGATTTAGAAATAGTTTTTTATTTAATTGCTAAATAATATTCTTTAAATATCTTTTTCTAACTATTATAATACTAGTGATATAAATATTTAAAAAGAAAACTGAATATTAAAAAAAAGGAGGTATCAATGTTAATGAATCTAACAAGCTAAGAAAATTTGAAACATTTTTAATAGTCAGAATAAGCAAAGAAAATGAAATAAATTTATTTATGATAGTTTTAAGTTTTTGTATCCAAATAAGTTAAGTGGATCAGTATTCATGGCTAAGTCGATGGGGATATTATGTAGGAATATTTACTTTTGGAGTATTTTTAAGTTATTCTATTTATTTT
>NW_002476324.1:0-16548 GCF_000189635.1 Tetrahymena thermophila SB210 | reverse complement strand
TTTTATAATTAAAAATATCACAATCCAAAACAAATAAACTATTTTTACTAAAGGTGAAGTGTCAAATTTGAGAGATTAATGCAATTTGCTAAAGCAGAACCTAAGCCTGATGCACCAATTGCACCAATTTAATTTCCACTTTTTAAATATTGAAGAAATAATATATCATTAAATAGTTAATTAGAAGGAAAAAATGAAGAAAGATATAAATTAAATAGGTATTTCACTTTTGTTAATTAGGAGGAAAAAATGAAGAAAAAAATGAAATAATAAAATTAATTAAAAATTAATAAAATTAACAAAGAATGAAAAAATAAGAAACCATAAAAAAAAGTAAAAGGAAAATAAATCAAATAAATTAAAAGAACTTTAATGTTTTAAATTAACTTTTATAATTAAAAATATTACAATATAAAACAAATTAATAGCTTTTATTAAGTGTAAGTTTTAATAGCAAAAAATGAAGAAAATATATCAAATAATAAAAAATGAATTATAAATAAATAATTAAAAATTTAAATGAAAATTAAGTTAAAATATAAAAAATTTTAGTTTTATCATCAATAAATAATGATGATAATTTGTATAATAAAAATTATTTATTTAAATAAATTGAAATTTAAATATATAAAAAATATTAATAATAATAAAAGTAATTTTTTTAATTAAATATACCTCAGAATAATATCGAGAACCTAATGAGATAAAAGTGAAGAGCTTTTAAACTTTTTTTATTAATTTATATAAATTTAAAGGATATTAGTAAAAAAATTAATAATTACTTCTTCCAAATTATAATATTTTTTAATCTATTATATCATTTATTTATTTTTTCAAAAATATTGAAAAGCAATTTATGAAATTTAATTAATTAATTAATAAATAAATAAATAATAAATGGTTAAAAAGAACAAATAAATATAATAATTAATTAATTAATTGTCAAATATTAATTTATATATTTGGTTTTATGAAGAGATAACAGAAGATTAATTTAACATTCACTATTTAAAATTAATATTTGAATTTAAACATATACTTAAAAATATATATAGTAGGAATTAGAGATGGCCAGTTATTTATTTAGCCATATTTGAAAAAAACCTGTAGTTAATGTTCTTAAATATTATAAAAATAATGTTTATAAGTAGATTTTTCTGTTTTAGCTCTGTAATTTTAGGAATATTTGTAATATTGCTAATTGCAGATTTTTTTTTTTGTAATAGAGAAATAAATAGTGATAGCCTATAACTATTTATCTTTCTAATAGAAATTAATATAATATTAAATAAATTTATATAATAGTATTTTATATATCTATTTTCTTTAAATATTTTAATTAAATTTTATTAAAAAAATAAAAATATAATCAATTTATTTTTGCATTTAAATTATAATAATTGCCAAAAAATATTAATTATGTTAACTTAATATATAAATAAATATTACTTCTTCAATGAATAAAATTTTTAAATACCCAGTAATAAAAGGGTTAATTTTCATACGTTTCTAATAATATCAAAAAAATTAAGATATTTTATTTTTAATTCATTTTAAATTAAGTTAACTTATTCAGTTATTAATAACTAAAATTTTAACAAAATTCTAGATTAATAATACACATAATAATTACCTATTAAAAAATTCTTAATCATATAATAATGTATAAATAAACTAATTTAGATAATTTTTTTAGCTTTTATACAACTCTAATGCCTAATTCTTTGGTTATGCCGTTTGAACTATTTATATTTTTAATTTAATTATAAATATTTGAATTTATTAAAATGTACTTTTTTATAATAAAAAAATGATCAATATAATTTAGTAAAAATTACTTTAAATTTAATACTAGGTATTTAAGATTTTTGAAATTCACTAAACTAGAGCACATTTTTTGAGCTCCTTCATTTCCTAAATGGTTAACTCTTTGAAAATTATAATTACAATTTATTGTTAAGTAATTGAAAATTATTTTAAAAAGTAAAAAAAATCAATTTTAATTACGAGAGAGATATATTTAGTGATTAAAGTAAAGGGAGCTTTTATAAATTAGAGAAAAAGCAAGATATCTTAGAATCGCCAATTTAATTCCAGCTAAATAATTAAATTTTAATTCAAAAATATAATATCTTAACTTTGTATCAATTTAAAAGATTTACTAAAGACCTAATGTCAAATTTATCAATTTTTTACACATTGATAAACCAGATCCTATATCAGATAAGCCTTCATTATTGATTTAGTTTTAACTAATAAATTATTTAATAAATATTTTTATTGAAAAAAATATTTTTTATGTTGAAAGTTAAATTTAATTAACTTAAAAATTAAATCTAAATTATTACTTTAGATCTAATTTTAGATTTTACAATTCTTCATATTATGAAAAAGCATGCGCAAAACCTTCTGTTCCTTTAAGAATAACTTTATTACTGCTAAAAAATAAAATAATTTGATTTTTTTTAAATTAAATAATAAAGCAAGCAATAAGATAACTTACCTGATATAAAGCTCTAAATTCTGTGTTTGTTTAATTTTAGCTAAGCTAGAGCAAATTTGCTTAGCTCCATTGATTCCAATTTAATTCCATCTTTTTCAATTAAAATAGTAAAATTATATTAAATATAGAAAAATTCGATAACAGTAAATTATTTTGAGTTTAATCTTACAATACCAAAAAAATTTAATTATTTATTTGAATTTATTACGAAAAATTTATAGATAATTTTTTAAAACTCAACTATGTTTTAGATAAATTTGAAGCAAAATTAGCAGCACCTTCTTCTTTAATTAGATTTGTACTTTATTTAAATCATAAAAATGATATTTTTTTTACAACTTATGTTAATTTTATTTACTGGATAATAAGATTTAATATTTAGAGGCTAGGGAATTTACATAAAGATTCTCCTATAAGAGAAGCACCTTTATCCCCAATTTAAGTACAACTTTTCATTTAAAATAAAAATTATATTAAAAATAAAAGTTAAACTCAGCTAACATTTTACAATAAAGAAAGAGTTAAAAATTTAAGCTATTAGCATTTTTCTAATTCACAACTTAATTCAAAGCAACCTTCACAGCGTATTGGATTTTCTCTAATTATTAAAAAAATGATTACTTTGAACTTCCTAAAAATTCTCAATTAATATTGGTCGTTTCTGTAAAAAAATTCATTAGATAAATAGTTTTCTTCTTATATTGGTAAATTTTAATATAAAAATATTTTTCTTTGGATAAACAAATAAATAAATATTTATAAATTTCAGTTTGAAATATATTTAATTTATTTACCCAATTTATAAATTCAATTCTTCCAAATATTTACATCCTCCTAACCCTAATCCAATTCCTTAAGCTCCTTTTCTGGAAATTTAGTTTTCGCTTTTTAAAAATATTAAATATTATTTTATTGAGTAAAAAACTCTTCTAATTTTTACTTCAAGTAGATATCTAAATTTTAGAGAATTTAGGAGTTTTTCAAATATTAACATACGTCATGAGCTCCTTAATCTTCAATTTTATTAAAACTTTAAAATAAAACATCAATAATTAACAACTAAAGTTTAGAACTTATAAAAGTTATATGAATTTTAAATGATAAATAAAATTTAAATAAACAAATTTTCATTAATTATTAAATTTGTTTCAAAATATACTTCAGATCAATTTTAATTGTTTGAATTTGTTCCCAATTCTAAAAGATAGTACCAATAATCGCTGCACATTAGTTATCAATAAAGCTTTTACTATTATAAATTTAAGGTAAAATCTTATTAATAAATTTTCACTATTGAAAATTTTTAAATTAATTAATATTTAAACTTAATAATGAATGGAATATTTAATCAAAAGTTATTTTTTTTTTTACGATAGAATAAGAGAGAAATCTGTAATAGTTTTGCATTTCGCTAAGTTTAAACTTAACGCAGATAATCCTTCAGGGCCAATTTTATTGGAGCTTTTTAATAAAATATAATTTAAAGTTAAAACCAACTAATTAATAATACAAAGTATTAAAGCTAATCAAAGAAAATTAAATTGATAATATAATTACCTAATATCAATTGATAATTTGTAGATATTTTTCAAGGAAGGAAAGACTTAGCTCAAATCACAGATTCCTTAGTCTTTTAATTAGTTTTCTCTTAAAAGAAATAATTAGTTAAATAATTGATTAGAAGTTGAAAAGCATCTTGTAACACTATTATAATAAATAAAATACCCTAATTATAAAGTCAGTTCTGTCAGATTTCGACAGTTTAGCAAAGAATCTCTTAATGATAGTGCTTTACTTGAATCAAATCTGCTGTGACTTTTTTACAATAAGGGCATAAGTTTTAATGGATTAGGAAAAACGAATGATAAATAAAGAAGATTTTTTTTAATCTAACTCTAAATATTAAATATTTTTTTACAATAAGTAAACATTTAGGAGTTTATGATCTTCTAAATTAGAACTTTGAAACTTTTATTTAAAAAAATAGTATTATTGAAGGAAATTAAAAAATTATATTCACGCTTTCAAGTGTATTATAATGTTTTTATTCTTGTTTCATTTTATCTTTTTCTTACTGTTTTGTTTTTTTTGCTGATTAATAAAAAAGTAAATATATGAATAATCTTATTTTAAAAACGCGGTTGCTTTCAAATTTAAATTAATTAACAATTATTAAACCAAACAATTAATATTTATTTATAGCAAATATTTTTAAAAATAAATACTCACTGTTTTGATGGTTAAAAACCAATACCAAAATTATTTTAAACTTATTTGATAAAAATCTAAGCTAACTTTTCCAAAATAATTAGAAAGATACATAAAATGTAATTGTATATTTGAGAAATTATTTTTATGTAATTCATATTATTTGTAGAATTTATTTATGAAATTAAGATTTTATAATTAAAATTTAGTAAGAGTAACTTAATAAATAGTTTAGAAATGTTACATTACAAATATTCATTGATTTAAGAAAAATGATATGATTTTTTTTAATATTTCAAAAATAAAATTTTTTAGAAGATTAAAAGTGTTAATTTTTTTTCATATGTTTCTTATAAAATCAAAAAAAGTAAGATTTTTTATTATTTATTTATTTATTTATTTATTTATTTATTTATTTATTTATTTATTTTAAATAAAGGTAATAAATAAATTCAGTTTTTGATCTTTAAAAATATAAACAAAATTCTAGATTAATTTTACACATAATAAATCTCAAATAATTTATTTTTAATCATAAACGAATTTATAAATAAACTAATCTAGATATTTTTTTTAGCTTTTATACAACTCTAATGCCTAATTCTTTGGTTATGCCGTTTGAACTAATTATTTTTTTAATTTAATTATTAATATTTGAATTTATTTAAAATTTTGATCAATATAATTAATTAATTAAGAAATACCCCAAATTTAATACTAGATATTTAAGATTTGTGAAATTCATTAAACTAGAGCATGTTTTTTGAGCTCCTTCATTTCCTAAATGGTTAGATCTTTGAAAATTATTTTTACAATTTATCGTTAAGTAATTAAAAATTTATTTAAAAAGTAAAAAAATAAATAATTAATTAATTTTAATTACGAGAGAAATATTGTTAGTGATTAAAGTAAAGGAAGCTTTTATAAATTAGAGAAAAAGCAAGATATCTTAGTTTAACCAATTTAATTCAAGCTAAATAATTAAATTTTTATACAAAAATATTTTAATTTTGTATCACTTTAAAAGATTTACTTAAGGCCTATTGTCAAATTTATCAATTTTTTACACATTTATAAACCAGAACCTATATCAGATAAGCCTTCATCATTGATTTAATTTTAACTAATATAATTATTTAATAAATATTTTTAGATTATTTTAATATAAGTTTACTTTTTTATACTTTATTTTATTAATAAAGTTAAATTTTTCTATTAATTCTTGGTTGGGAATATTATTTTTTACAAGTTAAATAAAATAAATTTAATTTTAAGTCGAAAATCATTTCAAAATAATTAAGAATGACTCAGATTGTATTTATTTTAAAATAAATGTTAAAATATTTTTAAATTTTTGAATTGAACTTTCAAATAATTAATTAGGTTTTTTATTTAAATATTAACATTTTTGAATAAATTAACTAATTATTTTTAATGTTTTTTATGATGAAAGTTAAATTTAATAAACTTAAAAATTAAATCTAAATTATTACTGTAGATCTAATTTTAGATTTTACATTTCTTCATATTCTGAAAAAACAATTCCAAAATCCTCTGTTCCTTTAAAATTAACTTTACTACCGCTAAAAAATAAAATAATTTGATAATTTTTAAGTTAAACAATAAATGAAGCAATAAAATAACTTACTTAATTTAAAGTTCTAAATTCTGTATTTGCTTAATTTTAGCTAAGCTAGAGCAAATTTGCTTAGCTCCATTAATTCCTATTTAATTCAATCTTTTACAATTAAAATATTAAAATTATATTAAAATAGAAAAATTCACAAACTTTAAATTATGTTGAGTTAATACTTGCAATATCAAAAAAATTTAATTAGGCATTTGAATTTATTACGAAATATTTATTGATAGCTTTTTAAAACACAATTTTGTTTTAGATAAATTTGAAGCAAAATTAGCTGCACCTTCTTCTTTAATTAGATTTGAACTTTAAATCATAAAAATAATATTTTTATTTAAACTTATTGATCATTTTATTTACTGAATATTAAGATTTAATGTTTAGAGGCTTGAGAATTTACATAAAGATTCTCCTATATCAGAAGCACCTTTATTACCAATTTAATTATTACTTTTTATATTTTTAAAATAAAGATTATATTAAAAAAAAGTTAAAGTCAGCTAAAATTTTACAATAAAGAAAGAGTTAAAAATTTAAGCTATGAACATTTTTCTAATTCACAACATAATTCAAAGCAACCTTCACATCGTATTGAATTTTGTCTAATTATTAAAAAAAATTTACTTTGTTACTCCTAAAAATGTTCAATTATAATTTCATGTTTCTCTAAAAAAAAATGAATTTGAAATTATTATATAAATCTGCTAAAAATATTTTGTTTGGATGAGTAAATATATATTTTTAGATTAAAGTTTGAAATATTTTTATTTATTTACCCAAGCTGTAAATTCAATGTTTCCAAATATTTACATCCTCCTAACCCTAATCCAATTCCTTAAGCTCCTTTTCTGGAAATTTAGTTTTAGCTTTTTAAGAATAAATGATTTTATTAAATAAATAACTCTTCAAATTTTTACATCAAGCCGAGATGTAAATTTTAGAGATTTTAGGAGTTTTTCATATATTAACATAGATCATGAGCTCCTTAATCATAAATTTCGTTAAAACTTTAAATTAAAACATCAATAATTATAAACTAAAGTTTAGAACTTATAAAATTAATATATATTTTGAATAATAATTAAAATTTGTCTAAAAATATTTACTTCATATCAATTTTAATTGTTTGAATTTGTTCCCATTTCTAAAAGATAGTACCAATAATCGCAGCAAATTATTTATCTATTTAGCTTTTACAATTATTAATTTAAGGTAAAATGTTATTGATAAATTAAAAACAAAATTTTTTTAATTTCATAAATGAAAATTTTTAATTTAATTAATACTTATAAGCTTAAAAATGAATGGAATAATTTATCAAAAGTGATTTTTTTTATTTACTACAGAATAAGAGAGAAATCTATAACAGTATTGCATTTAGCTAAGTTAGAACTTAATACAGATAATCCTTTAAAACCTATTTTATTGGAGCTTTTTAATTAAATACAATTTAAATTTAAATCAAACTAATTAATAACATAAAATTTTAAAGCTAATAAAAGTAAATTAAATTGATAATATAATTACCTAATATCAATTGATAATTTTTAGATATTTTTCAAGGTAGGAAAGACTTAGCTCAATTCAGAGATATCTTAGTCTTTTAATTAATTTTCCCTTTAAAAAAAATAATTAGATAAATAATTTATTAGAAAATTGAAAAGCATTATGTAACACTATTATAATAAATAAAATACCCTAATTATAGAGTCAATTCTTTCAGATTTCGACAACTTACCAAAGAATCTCTTAATGACAAAACGTTACTCGAATCTAATCCGCTGTTACTTTTTAAAAAATAAAATCACAAGTTTTATTGGATTGGGAAAAAAATGATAAATAAAGATTTTTAATCTAACTTTAAATTTTAAATAAATTTCTTACTATAAGTAAACTGTTAGATATTTGTGATCTTCTAAGTTAGAACTTTGAAACTTTTGTTTAAAAAAAAAGTATTATTGAAGAAAATTGTAATATTCTATGCACGCTTTCAAGTGTATTAAAATATTTTTATTCTTGGATCATTTTTTTTTTTCTTACTCTCTCTTTTGCTTTTTGCAGATAAATAAAAAAGTAAATTTATGAAATAATTTAATTTGAAAAAGAGGTTGCTTTTAAATTCAAATAAATTAAGAAAGTTACTTTATTTGAAATCTCTTTTTTTTTAGGTGTTAATTAACAAGAACTTCAAGTATTTATTTGATTTGATCTTAATATAAAAAATAAAATAATTTTTTAATTTTAAATGAAATATTATTTGTTCTAATTAAATTAAAGATTGATCATACTTATAAATAATTAATATATAGCTACCTCGTAATATTTAAAATTTTTAATGCCCTAATTGTCATTACTTTGTTTAATAAAAAGTTTCAAAATTAAGCAAATTTAAGCTATGCTAATCTGTCTGTCTGTCTGTAAACTGTCAGATTTAATTAAATTCTGTAATTTTTTAGACTAATATTTTGATAAAAGATTAGATACATATGAATATACTTTTGGTAATAAATACTCAAAATAAGTAAATTTTTAAAGCACATTAGAAAATTTTTTTATTAAAGAAAAAGTAGAGAAAAAATTTAGAACTAATTTACAATAATTAAATTTAAATCTGGTGATTTTGAAATCTTTTAAAAAAAATTAATTGTAATATAACATAATTTATCAGTAAATTCAAGTAATGCTTTTTTTTAAATTTATTACTACTTAATTTTTAGAATAAAAATATCAAGATTAAACTAATAAAATTATTTCTAATCAATATTTATTTATTTTTAGGTAGTAGAAATTTAATATTTTCCTTATAAAATGCTTTTCTATTGCTTATAAAATAGATATTTTTAATCATATTTAGTTACTTATTTTTCTTTTTAATCCATCAAATTTTTTGTTATTTAAATACTAAGGTAATTTAATAAAAATTTTATATTTAAATTTAAGACTAAAAAAATTTTTGCATAAATCTATAAAATGAAATACTCTAAATATACAGGTTTGATATAAGCTGCTTATTTTTTGACAATTTTAAAAGTTTCTTTAAGTTAAGAAAATACAAAATCACAATTTATCAGTTAAATAAGCTAAAAAAGTGAAAGCTCAAGTTATTATAATTAGTTAAGTGGTAATATTAAAGATGAAAGCATGTAAATTACTTAATTAGATCAAGATTTAGAAAAGAAAAATGATGATTTATAGTTACTCAGAGATAACGGAGCATTTATAGGATCTTTTCTATCTATTCTCATTACTGAAATAGGAGATAAAACTTTTGTAATTACTGCAATTTTAGCAACTAAATATGATAAATAATGGGTTTTCTTAGGTAGCTTCGGTGGCTTGTTCTTAATGACCCTTATTTCTTGCGGAATAGGTAAGGCTTCTCTATCTTTTATAGACTAAACATATATAAAATTGTTAGCTTCAGCTTTATTTTTTGGATTTGGTGGTAATGCCATTTATGAAGCCTTAGCAAATAAAATTGATGATGAATAAAATGAAATTCAAAATAATCTTAAAGAACTATAAGAAAAAATAAATGCAAAAATTTAAAGTAATATAGCTGAATGCAGCGATGATTTAGAATATTAAGATATTGATGATGATGAGCCAAAATCAGATGAGTAAAATTAATTAGAAACCAAATAGCTTTAACAAAGCTCTTTAAATGAGCAGGAAAAAAGAAATAGGAAGAATGCTAGAATTATTCCTAATACATTTATTGCAACACAAACATTCATTTAAACTTTTTTAGGAGAGTGGGGTGATAGATCTCAAATATCTACAATGGCTATGAGTACCTCATTTAATTTAATGCAAGTTTTTGTAGGCTGTATTTTAGGACATACTTTATGCTCTTATTTAGCTATAACAGGAGGTAAAATGCTTGCTGAAAAATTTTCTGAAAGGATATTAACATTAATTGGAGGAATACTGTTTATTATTTATGGTTTTTTGACTTTGACATCTATATGAAATTTAAATCCATTTGTATTTTTATTGAGATTTTAAACCAAAATTCAAATCATAATTTTCTTTTTATTATATTTTTTTAATTTGAAATTAAACAATTAGAAAAAATTTAATGAGTAAACATTTTAAAAAAAAGTTATTATTAAAATACTATAAATCCTCTTTATTTTTTAATTTCTTATAACCATAAATTTTAGAAATACTTTTTAAAAAATTACAAATTTTCAAAAAATCTGCCTTAATTAAAATTGCCTTAATATATGACGATTAAGAGTATATTAAAAATTATTGGCCTTTCAATGCTTTTTTAACTCTAAATATAAAAATAAATAAATAATTTTGTTTAAGAAGTATATAATAAAGTGAAAAATGCAAATATATATTTAAGTAAAGCTAAAAACTAAATCAATTAGAATGCAATTCTTAAAGATATGTATGTATCAAGTTATTTATAAGAATTAATTCTGAGAACAATAATTTTTCTCTTCCTTCAAATTTGCTATTCACAGAGGAATAAAAGTCTAATAGTTGTTTTGTTTTTAAAATTTCAGTTATTTTTTAGATTTGAGATTGCTCTTGCTCAGTAAATAGTTCTACTTAATCTTTGCTTTTTATTACCTTAAAAACAATAAAAATTTGATAAATTATACTTTTCATATAAATTATTTTTATATTTTAGATACAGTTCAATTTAACTAGCTTTTCAACATAGCTTTCATCTAAAAAGATCTTTTTACATAAATCTCTTTAGTAAGGGAATAGATTTTTCAAATTAAAATCACTCCCTAAACAAGTATATTCCTCTTTAGAATCAGAAAACTTACTAGTTACAGCTATTAGTTTTTCTAGTATATCGAATGAATTATATCTTAAAATATGTCTAGTATAAAATTTTTGTTTAAATTCATCTAAAAGAATGATTTCTTAACTTTCATCTTGGTTTTTAGTTTTTTGACAAACGCCTTAAATATATTTTTCAACAATATTCGTTTAGTAGATTTACTCTGAACATAGTTGTAAAACATCTTTAATATACATTTTGCTATCTTTTTGTAAATTAATATTGGTAATTATAAATTCTTCTATATTTTTTTGAATGAGGGCCTTTCCTTCGTTTTTTTCAGAAGCAACTAGTTCTGGGAAGTATAGCTGGTAAGAATTTGCGAAAACGTTAAAGAAAGGTATGGAATCAGCTATTTATTAAAACAATATAGTTGAATTAGAGTTTAAATTTAACTATTTTATTGGATTAATCTCCTATCCTTGCATTTATTATCTTAATTAAGACAAATACCCTTGCACATATTAACTTAATATGTGTTTGCCATTTTTTTTGTAATCCTATTCATCTTCTAACAAGATGATGGAATATGTTAGATTTAGAAAGTCATAAATTCTGTATTTACAAGAAAACAGAAAATCTTCATTAGCTCTTGAAAGTTCTTTATAAAAGTTCGCTTGTTATTAATTTTAGATAAATTAATGGTATAAAAAAATTAGTTAATATAAATTGATATCTTAATTAAATGTTTAGAAACTTCTAGATATCATATGAAGACTTTAAAAGAACTTTTGTTTGCTTGATTCGTTATCAAATTCAAAGTGTTTTTTAAAGAAGCTTGAAATTACTTCTTTAGAAAATAGTTTCCTCTCTGATAGAGCAACTAGGAGAGGTAAATGACTTATAAGTGTGATTGAAGATGTGCAGAATTATTTGTTTTCTTATGTTTTTTAATCTAAAAATTACCTTGCTTTGATTACAGTCTACTTAAATTCTTAAATTAAAATTGGGAAAATGTTATTTGTAAGCTTTTCATCATTAATAAGCAACAATCCTTCACAAATGTTAATATAACAATATAGAACATGCTTTTCAAGTTATCTAAACTGTAAAAGAGTACAAACAAATAAAGGTATATACTCCTCTGGATTCTCACTTGTAGTTTCAAAAGAGTTTACTTTGAATAGAACAAAACTCAGAAGATGGAGTTTACTTATAAGCTCATTTGGATACTTTTAGAGTAATACTTTAAGCTAATTAACGAATCTAAACATTTCAAAGGCGATATTTAAGAGGATATATTAAACATAGTCCAATTCCGCGATACTTCTTTACTTTTTTTCTACCCACTCTATTAAGAAATTAAGTGGTTCAAAGATTCCTACACCTAAACTATCAATTAAATGGTTAAAGACATTATTGAGACAAATAAACTCTACTAGTATAAATGAACAGGATGGTAAATATCCTTCATTGACTATACCATAATTCTCAACATTTGCATTTTATTCTCTCAATGAATATCTAAAAGTCTTTATGAAAATCTCACAAAACCTTTAGCTAAAAATCTCATCAACTTTAATAAGAGCACGAAATGTATCATTGATCAACTAGTCATTTTAATTATCAATAAATTCATACAAAAGAAAAATGTAATCTAATATACTCAATTCATTATTTATTTTCTTGTCTTTATTTATTTTCCTTACCCACTTATAATCAGTTGAGTCGTGTTGCTTTTCTTTAACTAATTCTAAACCGATTGGCTTTGCTAGATGCTTTAGTAAAATACTAGGCATAAAGTGAATTGAAGGAGGATTTAACTCTATTATTTCATTGATTTTTTTAAAAATCAACTCAACTATTAAATTAATCCTTTCAGTTTGAGTAGTTAATTATTCTTACTTAATTTTCTTTTGGCTTTTTCTCAAATGCAATTCACACATACTCTCAAACAGAAGATGGAAAACATCTAAGAAAAATTTCTCCACTCCATTCCATAGCCCTTAATTTTACTTCTATTCTTCCTCAAAGATATCTTTTAATTTCTCATATCCTTAATGATCAGAACAAAAATGTTCTTTATCCATAAAGCTAGATTGCCCACAATGGCACTTAAAATCGCAGCTCACTCCTGAATCATATTTTACAAATTGATGGTTTTTATGCTTCATAAAAAAGCAATCTTCACATAAAACGAGATAAATTTGATCTTTTTCAGCCACTTTATGAGTATTTTTAAGTTCTTATCTAATTGGAGAACAATCCAAGCATTCATAATAAATTGCTCCATTACCAAACCCTTTACCGCAGGCCCCTGACTATTTTAAACTTTCAATATCTTTGTATTAAAGTTTTTCTGAGAAAATCATATCAGGATCCTTTTCATCATGGGTAGCAAAATTAAGCATTTAGTCAAATCTGAGATTCATATTGCTCAATTAAAATTGATCGCAACTAAAAACATCGTATTTAAAAGAGTGAAGCATCTTGTAATATCTTTGTTGGACACTCAAATTCCTTCTAAAAAAATATAAGTATACACCTGCAGCTATTGCAGCTCCACCTATAGATAATAATCCTATTTTGTATTGGTTCTTCATTTTCTTTTTATGCTTAAATTTAATTTTAAATAAATTGCCTAAAATACTTATAAATAAATTAATTAATTAGTTTTAATTTCATTTATATCTTATTTGATCAGAAATAAAGATATTGAATAAAATCCAAAAGCTAACTCTTAATTGATTAATTATTTTATTTTCTCATGAAGTACTTTTCTATATTCAAATAAGTTAGCTATATTTTTTAGAATAAATAGAATTCATTTTATTATCCGTTTTTTTGAAATTAAAATAAAATGATTGCTATTTAAAAATAGTTTTTAATCTATTTATTTTCTAAAATATTTGAATATAGATAAAAAAATTTGAAAAGAAATATCAAAATATTATATATTAACCAATTACATAAATTTTTTTCTAGTTCTAGTAGTTTATCATGGAGTAATAGAGTAAATGATAATGCATTATCCAGTACAACTTTTAATTAAAAATTAGCTGTTCTATAAAATCAGCTAGATTTAAGTTTAAAATTATTTATGAAGCACTCAGATTTTCAAACACTTTAAATTTGTTAAAAGATTTAATTTACCAGGTCTTTTATAAAAATAAATTCTGGATTTTTCTACAGTAATTTTTTTAAATTCAGATGTGTTACTAATTTAAAAATTTAATTTTAAGACAAATAAATAATTAGAGAACATTTTATAATAAAAAATAAGATAAGCATTTTAAAATTTATAATACCACATTAAAAAAAATTACATAAATTCTTGATATGAAATAAGCTTATAAAAAGCCAAATTCAATATTAACGGCTTTTAAATTCATTAATTTACTCTAAATATTATTAAATAAAAAATCAAATTTGTATTGTCTGAATGAATAAATGATAATTTAAAAAACAATTATTTTATGATTAAAAAATATAAAATGAAAAAAATGATCATAAGATAAATTAAAAATTTGAGAAAAAAAGAAGAAAAAAACATTAAAACAACTAAAGTTAAAATAAAAAGTAAAACTTGATTTCTCGCTGAGATTTTATTTAAATCATGGCATCTAATTAATCATGATAAATAAAAAAGGATAGAAATATGATTGATGGATAATATTTAAGATTAAAATATAACTGGCATATAAAAGTTTGGCATTTATATAATTTAATAGGATGTAATATTACACTAAAAGTTTCAAATTATTTGATTGTTTTTGGAGAAATCAGAGGGTCTACTTATTAGGATTTAATTTATTTAAGTAAATTTTATTTTTTTATTATTTACAAATAATTTATTTACTTACAAAAATATGAATGATATTTATAAATATAAAATCAATAATAAATTCTATTTATCTATCTATTTATATTTTAGGTTAAAAATACTCTTTCAAAATATTATATAATAAAATATATAATACTATTCAAAAATTTTATATTTATTCATCCTTTTTTCACCAGTTGTTTATCAATAGAAATAAATATTAAAGACAACTAATCTTTTTGATTTACGACACTTGCTAAGTAATTTGAATCTTTATGATATATTATTCATTGAGCTAAAAATTTTAAAATAAATTAGTGTAAATTTTAAAATAAATATCAAAATAGAATAAACTTTTAAATTAAAAATTATTTTTTTAAATATATAAATAAAATAATATTAGTGGAATAAAAAAGATAAAAAAATAAAATAAATAAAAGCTATCAAATAAATTCAATGAGCTTTTTTGTTTTTAATTAGTTTTTATAATTAAAAATATCACAATCCAAAACAAATAAACTATTTTTACCCAAGGTAAAGTGTCAAATTTGAGAGATTAATGCAATTTGCTAAAGCAGAGTCTAAGCCTGATGCACCTTCATCACCAATTTAATTGTAACTTTTTAAATATTGAAGAAAAAATATATCATTAAATAGTTAATTAGAAGGAAAAAATGAAGAAAAAATATGAAATAATAAGAAATAAATAATAAAAGCAAAAGTTGAAAATAAAATGATGAGCTAAATTAACAAAGAAAGAACAAAAAAAAGCAAGCACAATAAAAAGAAAAAGAAAAAAGAGCTTTATTGTTTTTAATTAGTTTTTATAATTTAAAATATCACAATCCAAAACAAATAAACTATTTTTACTCAAGGTGAAGTGTCAAATTTGAGAGATTAATGCAATTTGCTAAACCAGAACCTAAGCCTGATGCACCAATTGCACCAATTTAATTATAACTTTTTAAATATTGAAGAAAAAATATATCATTAAATAGTTAATTAGAAGGAAAAAATGAAGAAAAAATATGAAATAATAAGAAATAAATAATAAAAGCAAAAGTTGAAAATAAAATGATGAGCTAAATTAACAAAGAAAGAACAAAAAAAAGCAAGCACAATAAAAAGAAAAAGAAAAAAGAGCTTTATTGTTTTTAATTAGTTTTTATAATTAAAAATATCACAATCCAAAACAAATAAACTATTTTTACTAAAGGTCAAGTGTCAAATTTGAGAGATTAATGCAATTTGCTAAAGCAGAACCTAAGCCTGATGCACCAATTGCACCAATTTAATTTTTACTTTTTAAATATTGAAGAAAAAATATATCATTAAATAGTTAATTAGAAGGAAAAAATGAAGAAAAAATATGAAATAATAAGAAATAAATAATAAAAGCAAAAGTTGAAAATAAAATGATGAGCTAAATTAACAAAGAAAGAACAAAAAAAAGCAAGCACAATAAAAAGAAAAAGAAAAAAGAGCTTTATTGTTTTTAATTAGTTTTTATAATTAAACATATCACAATCCAAAACAAATAAACTATTTTTACCCAAGGTCAAGTTTCAAATTTGAGAGATTAATGCAATTTGCTAAAGCAGAACCTAAGCCTGATGCACCTT
>NW_002476325.1:1728-8369 GCF_000189635.1 Tetrahymena thermophila SB210 | reverse complement strand
GAGATAAATAAGAAAGATGGAAAATAAGTTTAATTTTGAATTTACAGCGAGTAATATTTATTTTAGAAGAATAATTTTTATAGAGAATCTTATTAAAATGTATGAAATAGATAGTAATATTTTTGAAAGTTACTAATGTAGAGTAAGTGTTACTTTTAATTTGAAAATAGTGAGTAAGAGTTATGATAGTAATCAAAAAATATAACTAACTAACTATGTTAATTCTAAACTAGAATGTAAAATATTTGAGTGATTGAAAAAGAAAAAAAAAAATTAAAAATAATAATAGATTGTAATATTTTAAATAACTTTGGATGAATCATACAATCAAGAAATGTTTTAATTAAAACAGTTGGTAATAATTAATCCTATTAAGAAACCAACATATATATGAATATCTACTATTAACTTATTATAAAGAAAGTAAAATTATTTATAAGCAAATTAAGCTTTTTTACTAACCTTAGAATAAAATAAATAAGGTAATATAATATTTTAGAAGTTTTTATAAAAAGAAAGATTTAATAAACGTTTATAATAATATTAGGAGGTAATTAATCTTTTTGCAGATAAATAAATTGATTTATAATTTTCATTTAATTTAAAAAATCAAAAATAAAGTGATGAGCCACATTATATTTGTTAGATTCAGACAGCACAGTTTATGAAATCAGAAATGCACTCTTTTTTTTGTTTGTTTGCTTGTTTATCATAAGTAAAATAATAACTTGAATTACTATGAACAAATATTAAAAATAATATGAATTTGTGAAATATGTTTTTATGTTTTCTATATTGATTGTAGCTTCAACTTTTAATTTCTTTTTTTTTAACATGAAAAAAATAAATAAATTATTCAAATCAAAAATAAAATTAAAAACAATTTAAATATAATTGTTTTTTAATTTAAGTTATCTATCTGGCTAATAATATAAATTTTAGAATAAAAAAAAACTCCTTTTTTTTTTGAAGTAAGAAAAAAATTTAATATTGTAATATGTAAAGAAGTATAGAATTAAAGGCTTAAAAATCCAGATATTCCTAGTTTTTGAAATTAAAAATTTCGATTCAAAGTGTATTTGTGATCCAATTTCAAGATACAAGTTAAATGGTTGGATAATTTAACTTTTAATAATATTCTTAAGCAATTAAGTGATTTATTATTTATTTTTTTATTTTTTTAGTCTCAGCTAATAAAACTCATTAATAAATAAAGTTTATAAAAAAATAAAAATTTTGATCTTTGATTATCTTCTTCTTCTTATTCAATAAAAATTAGTGATTGTAAATATATATTTAGAATAATTTAAAGCAAATAAAAAAAGGTATCGGAATAGGTTTTGTGCTTGACAAAGAATATAAAAAAATAATAGTTTTTTAAATAACAAAAGCTATATTTTATTTATTTATTTAATTATGGTATATTAATTAAATCAAATGAATTAGCCAATTTTTATTTTACATGTATTTTAAATCTCTGCTTTTTTGAAAATTTAATCAAAAATATAAAATATTTAAAATTATTAAGATTATTTATTAGTTAACTTACATTTAAATTTTTAAAAACTCAAATAAATTTATTAGGTAATTATTCTGTTAAATAACTGAAAACCTAGAATTTTTATAAATTTTTATATAGAATACAGAATATTTTAATATTTACTGAATACCGAATATTATTAGGTCTATTCCTAATTTTTAATCAATATTATTTTTTAAATTAAAACTGAGAAGGATAAGCAAGTATTAAAATTAATAAATAAAATTTTCTAATAGAACTTAGATTTTGTTATAGTTATTAGGTAAATGAAATACATTTTTTTGAAAATGTTTAAAAAAAAGTGAAGTTATAAAAGGGTACCTTCTAAATTACTTTTTAAATTTAATAAAAAACATAATTGAAATATCTTAAGTTACTTTGGCATGTTTCTTTCAATAAAATGAAGTTATTCAAATAAAATTTTCTTTGAGTTAAGTTGTAAATTTAAAAAATCGCTTTATTTGAAAAATATTTTTTAATTAAACTTAAAAATTATAACTATAAATAAAATATATCATATAAATGGTGTTTCCAAATAGTTTTTACATTTTAAAAAATAAATTAGTTTCAAAATATCTTTTGCTTGTTATTTAAGAAAAATAAATATATTTTTATAAATTATTTTTAATAGAGAAAAATAAAATTTAAAACAATACAATTATATATTTAATCAAATAAATGAGTAAATAATAAAAATAATTTTTATTTTATCTCTTTAAAAATTAAAATAATAAAAATATCTACCTGCAATTCTATAAAAATAATAAAAAACTAGGTGAAAATTAATCCTAAAAAAATAAATTTTTTATTGAAAACCACCAAAAATTTGAAAAAATATTGAATATTGTATTTGAACGCTTTTTATACTATATATTTATATATTAAATACAATTTATGAGTTTTATTGAATCTTGCCTTTACAAACTTTTTCATAAATACTTTTATTTATTTATTTTTATTTTAAATTAAGCATAATCCAGGTATTAAAATATAATGCTATCCAGTTCATCATATTTTAATACCTGGATTAGAAATATTTGAAAATAATATAATGCTTGAATATTTTTAAATTTTATTTATTAAAGAATAGGATCTTTTAATAAGCTCTGGTCTAGAAATTAGGTGAGAAAATGTTAATATCTGTTTATAGTCTTACAATTTATTGTTTTTTACAACAAAATTTGCTAAAAGTTTTACATCTAAGCTTCATTTACTTAGTTATCTATGTTATAAGTTATATGTTAGTTTTACTACTTTAAAATTATTGTGCCATTTATTCATATTTTTACTATTAAGAAGGCATTAATAAATTTTAATGAATGATAAATATTATTTAGTTTAAAATATAAAACTGATTTTATAGTCAATTACTTTAATGATGACTTAAAATTTAAGTTCTAAGCTTTTTTACTTATATGTATTACTAAAGCTATGAATTAATTATTATTTTGTTTTCTTTCTTGTTTTATTTTATGCGCATCATTCTGCTACTTTTATTCATTAAGTCATTTTGTGTAATTTCGTGATTGAGATGATGACAAGTTGGGATATTTAAATCATATTTATAAATAATCTAATAGTTAATGCGTATTATTACAATTTTTATGAAAGAAAATTTTGATTTGTCAAATATTATTTATACAGATAATTTAATTAATTTAAATCAGATTTTAACAAAAAATAAACATTTAAAAACTTAATGAATTTTGCTTATTAGCATATAATTAATTAATTCAATTAATTTGTTAGAAAAAAAAAATATTGAGATATTAAAAAAATGGATATAATCAGATAAAATCTTGTAGGATACTAAGAAGCTAAATATAACCTTGCTTTGCATCTTCAAAAAAGGAAAAAAATCAAAGAGATGTACAGAATTTAAGGTGTCTAAATGCTCGATAAGCCTGAGTTAATCAGTAAAAAACATTTAAATTATAATACATTTTTTATGAATAGGTTTATTTATTATTATAAATATTCATATATTAAATAAAAAATTGCATAAAGATATAATTAAAACTTAAATTTTTAATCTGTAAAAATAAAACCAAAACATCCATTTAATAATTTACCTTTTGCCTGCATGTCTTGGTTCTAATCAAATTTTATCTGAATTTTAACAAAAGTTTCTGATATCTAAGAACCTAAGTTAAAGCCTTAATAAGCTTCAATTTATTAGACTATGAAAAGCGAATTAAGTAAAAAAGGCTACTCTGATTTTAGATTTTTAGGACAGGGAGTATAGGGATTAGTTTTGTTAGCAAAAGATTCGAAAACTAACATGAGGTATGCCATCAAAGGTGTTTAAGTTAGAGATCCTCAAGGTAATCTTGACGAAGATCTTAACAATCGAGTGAAACAAGAAGTAGAAATTCTCAAAAAATGTAGAGACTCTCCTTATGTAGTCAGTCTTATAGATTAATTTGAGGGATAATAATTTAGTTACTTAGTTCTAACTGAGTGTTAAGGTACAAATAATACTCATTTATTTTTTAAATTAATTAATCAAACTGCTTTATTGAAAGTTTTTAATGAAAAATTAAATGCTATAAATAAAAAGGAACTCTCACCTAGATTTTAGAAAGAAACTAAAGCAAAAGACTGAATGAAATATCAGCAATCAAATACGCTAACGACATTGCTCAAGGTCTCTACTACATTCACTCTAAGAGCTGCCTTGTTAATGATCTGAAAATGGATAATATCTTAATTGACTATCATGGAAATGCAGTTGTTTGTAAGTTTTTAACAAACTTAAACCTGCTTGATTGATTTTATATAAAATATATAAAATAGCTGATTTTGGTTTAGCAGATAACCTAATAAATAAATCTGGCTATGCTATCAATCAATATGTATGAACTCATATTTTTATCATATTAATGAGATATTCAAATAATTCAATTCAAAAAATTAAGATGGGAAACTTCTTGTATCAAGCACCAGAGTGTTTTGACCCAGCTGATCCATTCATAGGTAAGGTTTATCATGAGGAATATTTAAAATTAGGATTCAGTGTGAGACAATAGCCAAGCATCAGAGTAAATATTTAATTTAAATCATTTCTCTAAAAGCTAATTAATATTATTCTTATTTATTAATTTAAACAGAGTGAAGCATGCTCTTTAGGTATTATATGAAATAAAAAATATATTATTTGTTTTTATTTAACAAAAATAAATTATTAAAAAGGGTATCTTATATATACACTTGTCTAGGGAATAGATTTCAGTTTAGCATAAAATAAGCACAAACCATTAAATTATGATGGTGAATTTTAAAATTTTGTTTATCACAAATAGATTAAATATATTATTGAAGGATTAACTAATTTTGTTCCAAAGAATAGAATGCCTATTAAGGAGGCTTTAATTATTTTAAAGGGAATTATTTCTTTTGAATTTTAGTTAGATGAAATGCTTATTGAGACGATAGATGGAAACACTCAGCAGTTCACAAGTTCACTTAAAAATGAAATTGAGTTTGTTTAAGATTTGTCAAATAAGTTTTACCCAATCATGTATATTTATTTATTTATTTGTTTGTTTATTTTATTTTAATATATTTTTTGTTAAATTTTTAATAGTAAAAATGAACAGACCTTAAACTAAGAGTTAAAAGAAGACCATGAAAAAAGATAATATGTTAATTAATTAACTTTTTTATTCAAAATATCATCAATCTATTCAAAATAATACTTAAAAAGGAGACAAAAATTGAAGAATTATAGAAAACAAATCTCTAACAATAATAAAGAATTAATGAATAAGAAAAAACCATTAAAGATTTATTAATCAAATTAGAATAATATTAGAATTAGTTAATGAACCAACCTTAGATTATGATGATACCAACCTTGAAAATGAAGGACTAGTAACATGTTATTTTTTAAGAAATTAAAAAATAGGAAAAGAAAGATGAATTGCCAAAAGAAAAAAACTAACTGTAAATTCAAAAAATAAGTTTTTAATAAAAACTAATAAAAATATTATGAAAAAGAAAGTAAAAGCTTTTCATCATTTATTTACTTCAAAAAAGTTAATTAATTTTAATATTATTAAAAATAGCATGTAATTAATTAATTCCTTTTTAAAATTATTTATTAACTAAACAATTATCATTCACTTAAAAAAATTGAATGGCTAATAAATAATTTATTTAAATTTTATAAAACCTAAATAATAATCCATTTAAACACTCCTTAGAAAGTAATTTCCTTCAATTAGGGTTATTAATTTAATCTCATATTTGAATAGCAAGTATATTTATCACTCTTTAATTATTCTTCTCCTTTTTAAATTACCTTTACCTATTTTAGAACACAAAAAAAGATGTAATTTTATTCAGTCAATTTCAACATATTCAAAATTTTTTTATTTAAAAGTAAGTAGTAAATAACTTTGAAAATCATGATGATAAATTCATAATCATATTCTTTTAGAGGGTTACATTTTTATCTATAGCTATTTCTTAATTCATCTATTTCTCTAATATAGATTGTAATCACTAGTCCTTTCCTTAAAAAATACTTTCTTTACGTTTATATTCAAAATAGCATGTATAGTTTTTATCAAAATGCTCAAATATTTACTTTTATATTTCAAAATAGCATGTAAAGTTTTTATGACAAAGTACTCAAATTAACTTTCATATTCAAAATAGCTAGTAATTAAGATTTAAGAATGATTTTTGATTAGAAAATAAATGCTGAATTAACTTTCATATTCAAAATAGCGAGTAATTAATATTATAGAATGATTTTTTATGAGAAAATAAATGCTAAATTAATTTTCATTTTCAAAATAGCTAGTAATTAATATTTTAGAATAATTTTTGATGAGAAAATAAATGCTGAATTAACTTTCATATTCAAAACAGCATGTAATTAATGTTTTAGAATGATTTTTGATGAGAAAATAAATGCTGATTTAACTAACTTTCATATTCAAAATAGATAGTAATTAATATTTTAGAATGATTTTTGGATTATATACAAAATATCTGCATAATCTTAAGATATCTTATATTAAGTGATTGTTGTATCTGATATTATAGAATATGTTTTATTGTAAATTATTATAATCTAATATTTTAATTATTC
>NW_002476325.1:0-1628 GCF_000189635.1 Tetrahymena thermophila SB210 | reverse complement strand
AAATATTCTAGATTCTTGAAAAAAGTAAAAATAAAAATTCTAAGATTTTAGATTCTGATAAAAAATATTGTAAATAGAATGAATCTAGAATATTTTGAACATATTATTTAATAAATTAATAATTATTTTGAAATGATGTCATGTTTTATCTACTTATAATTTTATTATCTTCTAATTTAAAGATAAAATAGCTATCACAACCAACAAAATATTTATAAAATAAAATTAATTTGAATTAAATATTAAGATTTGATTTTATTTACTCTAACTTAAGATATTTTAATATTATGCCTATTTCTTGTATATAATATTATTTTTAACCAGAAAATAAATGCTGGATTAACTTTAATATTCAAAATAGGATGTAATTAATATTTTAGAATGACTTTTGATGAAAAAATAAATGCTGAATTATCTTTCATATTCCAAATAGCGAGTAATTAATATTTTAAAATTTTGAATGAGAAAAAAAATAAATACAGAATTAACTTTGATATTTAAAATAGAGTGTAAAATATATATTTTGAAGAGGTCAATAAGTTATATTATTGGAAAATAGATAGTAATCAATATTTTAAACAATGATTTAAATAATTTTCTAAATAATCAATTAGAGAGTAATATTATTTTATTAATTTTTTTAGAAAATGCTGATTTAAATTATTTAGTATTAACTACAGGAAGTAATAATTTTAGCGAAATAAATAATAGTAAATGAGTTATATAAAATTTTGAAAAGGATGTAATATAATATTTGAGATTTAGAAATATAGATAGTAAAATAATGAGTTTATTGATTGTATGAATTAGTGGGTATAAATTTACTTACAATATTTTTAAATTTAAATTATTGTATCATTAATATTTTAAAATAGATGGTAATCTTTTGATTTAAAAACAGTGAATAAATAGATCAATAACGGTTTTAAATAGCATGTAAATATTATATTTGATTAAAAATAATCTAAAAATTATTTAAATGTAAAAAAGCAAGTAAATATTAGTTAGATACTAATTAAAATAAATGAGATAAATTGCATTAAATAATTAAAATAGAACGTATATTTCAAATATTTTTATTGAAAGAAGCTAAATAAATTGTTTTTAAAAAGGTAAGATTGGCAGTAAATAATTTTAAATAAATTTAGAGAAATAAAATTAATTTAAACATTACAAAAAGGAAGTAGTAATGAAATTGAACATTTATTCATGAATTTAAAAATTAAATTGATAATTAAAATAGGAAGTTTTTAAAGATGATTCAAAGATAAATTAAAATTATAACCTAAATATAAGAAATGAGTAAAATATTAAGATAAAGAAAAATATAACTTTAAAAAATTGAATAAAACATTAATTAGGAAGTAAATAATTAATTTATTTATTATATTAGAAAAGAAAAACTTATATTAAATAAATAAATAAAATAGGATGTAATAATAAATAATCTTTAATCACATCAGATTTATAGTTTTAAATTGACCGTTAATTAATTAATAGGATGATGTATTTATTTATTACTTTCAGACTGATTTTCTCATATAATAAATAGTCAATTCATTTTAATTTTGAAACAGATTGTATTACACTTATTTTCTTATAGACATATATTCATTCATTAATTACCT